>NC_091130.1:149822951-149857951 GCF_040183065.1 Periplaneta americana
GTAGGAGTTACGCGTAATCAAAACTTTGACTTTTAATTATCTCAAAAATAAAATTTTATACGTTTTCGACAAGTAGGCCTATTAATTTTATTTCTCAGTGGGTAAAGCTAGAGTGATGAAACTTGGCAAACTTATTCACTAATAGGCCTATCTCTGTTTGTGAAATGTAGCATTTGATTGGCTGTATTCAGTATAGTTTTATTGCTAGAGAATTATACATAATGCAGTATTACATTTGTATTAAACAAATTATATTTTTTTTACAAATGAAGAAATTAGAGTACAGAATTTCTAATGCTCCATTGCAGAGTTACCTTTAAGAAAGAAATTAGATTAAAAATTATTATTATTTTAGAAATAGGATTTTCACTATAAAAATAAGTTTAAGTTTTTAAAAAGTGTCTATGAGAAAAGTTGATATTCACATTGTATGATTATGATATTGATATGCAAACTTCAGCTCTCTAGCTAAAACATATGGATTTTTAGAATTTCAGTATCGCATCGCCCTTAAGCAATGCAAAATATTGTTCTGTATAGCCTAGTTTTGTCCCGCGCCGTGGCGTCGTGGTCTAAGGCATCTTGCCTAGGACTCGCGTTACGGAATGCGTTCGAGTCCTCATGGGGGAAGACATTTTCTCATGAAATTTCGGCAAGTGTATGGGACCGGTGCCCACCAGCATCGTGATGCACTTGGGGAGCTACGATAGGTACCGAAATCCTGTTGTGAAAGCCAGCTATAACGGCTGGGGGATCATTGTGCTAACCACACGATACCTCCATTCTAGTTGGATGATCGTTCGCCTCTGCTTCGGCATGTGAACGTGAGGCCAACAGTTGATTTGTCGGTCTGCGCCCTTCAAGGGCTGTAGCGCAACGGATTACAGCCTAGTTTTTCTCAAAAATATTTAAATACGAGATTTATATATTTTTTTCGTAGCCTATTTATATTATGATATATTGTAGGGAAGCCTACATAGCTTACAATGAACTTAAACCACATATTTTAAAATCTTGTCAGTTCTTTAGCAATATGAAATTGTCTTTGAAAATCTTCTTGAATATTGAACAATCTTTGACAATGCAAATCTAGTCTTTCAGGTGAAGCTCCCTGTAAAGCAGATTTGAATAATTTCAAGGGAAAAAAATGTTCCGGGGCCGGGTATCGATCCCGGGACCTCTGGTTGAACGTACCAGCGCTCTACCACTGAGCTACACGGGAACACCGTCTCAACTTTTCCCTTTATATCCACACAACTCGCGTGGGCTGACGAAACGCCAGCGACCCACAACGAGTGCACACAATCTCTGTGTGACTTAGAATTGTGGTTTTCTGTTAACGTACACAGTAACGTATATATTATGCAAATCTAGTCTTTCAGGTGAAGCTCCCTGTAAAGCAGATTTGAATAATTTCAAGGGAAAAATTGTTCCGGGGCCGGGTATCTTTGACAAGTTTTCTTGTAAAGTATTGAAGTAGTTGATGTACCTATAGAAACAGCTTAAAAGTTTGTTTTAAACATTTCGGGCCATATTCATAGACATTCTTAGCGCGGGCTTTCGGTGGATGATCAGCGAACTAACCTTTTTTCGTATTCATAAACCAGTGTTAGCGATATGATATGATATGAATCCTGTACAAGTAATCAGTCGATACCCGGGACTAGTTTAGCATGCTCGTAGCGCGGGCTAGCGAAATGTCTATGCATAGCACCCTTCATATTTATACTCGTACTTCAGCTATTTTTAGTCACCAATTCAAAAAAAAAAAAAAATCAACTCTCTAGCTAAAAAATTGAGGATTTTAGAAATTTCAGTAACGCACCGCCTTAAGTAATACAAAATATTATTCTGTATAGCCTAGTTTTTCTCCAAAGTATTTACATATTTATATTGTAATATTTTGTAAGTAGATCTACTTAGCTTACTTTCTTACTTACATACTTACTTACTGGCTTTTAAGGAACCCGGAGGTTCATTGCCGCCCGCCATTCGTCCCTATCCTGAGCAAGATTAATCCATTCTCTATCATCATATTCCACCTCCCTCAAATCCATTTTAATATTATCTTCCCATCTACGTCTCGGCCTCCCCAAAGATCTTTTTCCCTCCGGCCTCCTAACTAACACCCCTACCCAGTGACATCAGAGACTGTAGGAATTTAGTAGCGTTCAATCAGTTAATCTTTTAGTACTTTGATTTTTATTGTATCTGTAAATTTAATATTAATTGTAATTATATTGTAATTGTATTCTTAATATTGTAGTTGTAATCCCCTGGTAGAGGGGAAGAGAAGGCCTGATGGCCTTAACTCTACCAGGTTAAATAAATAAATAAATAAATAAATAAATAAATAAATAAATACATAAATAAATAAATAAATAAATATGTGCATTTCTGGATTCGCCCATACGTGCTACATGCCCTGCCCATCTCAAACGTCTGGATTTAATGTTCCTAATTATGTCAGATGAAGAATACAATGCGTACAGTGCTGTGTTGTGTAACTTTCTCCATTGTCCTGCAACTTCATCCCTCTTAGCCCAAATATTTTCCTAAGCACCTTATTCTCAAACACCCTTAACCTATGTTCCTCTCTCAAAGTGAGAGTCCAAGTTTCACAACCATACAGAACAACCGGTAATATAACTGTTTTATAAATTCTAACTTTCAGATTTTTTGACAGCAGACTGGATGACAAAATCTTCTCAACCGTATAATAATAGGCATTTCCCATATTTATGCTATGTTTAATTTCCTCCCGAGTATCATTTATATTTGTTACTGTTGCTCCAAGATATTTGAACTTCTCCACCTCTTCAAAAGATAAATTTCCAATTTTTGTACTTAGCTTACAACAAACTTAAATCACATATTTTAAAATCTTGTCAGATCTGTAGCAATATGAAGCTGTCTTTGACAAATCTTTTTAAGTGTTGATCAATCTTTGACTAGTTTTCTTCGAAAGTATTGAATTGGAAGAAAAATTCGATCGTGAACAAGCAGCTAAAAAGTTTGTTTTTAACATTTTTCATATTTAGTCTACAGTATACTTCAACTATTTTTAGTTACTATGGCGTCATCGGGGTTTTTTTATTACAATAGGCGATAACATCTCACTGAAATGTTAAAGTTTGTTAGTTGTTCAGGAGAGACTGGATAGACCTGCTTAGTGTTCTGGGTAGAATGGAGGTCAAGAACGACTTATTCCAGGGAGATCGCCTCGGCAGCGGATTTTATTGGACACAGAACATAATATATTTACAACTAAGATTTCTATAACAGAAAGACGATGAGACGCTTGATCGGACCCCGACTAGTAGAGAAGACCAAGGGCGTCATGGCTGGTCTGCACCCTGGCGGAGGAGCTGTAGGCGTAAGGGGAGTGGAATCCGGGGGCGCCGAAAGACACGCCGAATTGCGCGGATGCAACGGCGATCACCACCACCAGGAAAACGAGAGCCACCTGTAATAGACGAAACAAATCATTGTAGAATAGTTAGCATTAGCAAGGACTGCTGTAAATTCCAGTAGGAGGGCCAAAATTCTCTTCATTGAACTCCTGAAAAATCTATATATTTAATTTGAACTGTGGCAGAAATGTTTATGAAATCCTGTGAGGTTGTGTGATGTCTCAGTCGAAAGCTAATATTAATATTGCGGGAAAATCTAAATGGTTTGTAGCGAAGTTCATAAAAAGTTTTAAATTTAAAAAAATAATATGTGCGTTCATGTACTCTATCTTCGTTTGGGTTATTAATACAGCTGCGTTAGGTTTTTAGAAGGTCAAAAATGGTGTCAGTAATGTGGGGCTTTGTGTATAGGAAAGGCTATAGTTCAAATAATGAATTTTCAAACAATAAAGCATCGAGTTTCCTTAAAACGATGTAGTTATCGAAGCCTTTTGTACATGCGAGATGTTGACTTCACAATATTATGCTTTTCGAGACCTCGATAATAATTGTTTGTTACTAAAAGTAATAATGTTGTTACCTTGTTAATTTAGTTCTTCTTTATTAGTTTCATTATTATGAAAGTAGCTGGTCGACCAAGAAAACTTGGTAGAACTTTTAGAAATATAACTGCATTAAGAAATCATGAACGACTATGTACGAATAATGTTGTTTTTAACCAGGAGAAGCTAGAGATTGTTGTAACTTCGTAATCAAGGTACATGCGTTACTTATTTATTGCCTTTACCATCATCATCGTCGTCATCATAATCTCCATTATAAAGTAGCAGCATTTTATTGTAGCTTTAAATCCCTATCAAGCAGCAGTTGCTGCTACAAGCCACTAGTACATCTTCAAATTCAAGATCGAAGTACAATAAATTCCTACATCTTATATTTATTTATTTTTTCTCGTGGAGTTAAGACCATCATGTCTTTTCTTTCACACAAACAGAACGTCCACAATTTAATATTGTTGCGATAAACAACCGATACAATAAATCTTAACATGTCATTGTTTTTTTCATTTAATCCATTGGCGACATGAATGTGAACAGATGTAACGATAAAAATGAAGCTGTAATAAGATGGCAGGGTCTACCCTAGAAACCTTAAATAAAATTGACACAACATAGGAAAAGGGAGATTTTGAATAAAAAAAAAAAACATCATTGAAACTCCACTGGCTAACAAAATTTTTGTTGATATTTTTAATCTCCTCGTCATCTGGATTCAACGACTAGACACTTTGATTCGTTTCATTCTCGCTTTTGTGAGTATTATGAACCGAAATAAACATTCACAAGGATCGAGCCCTCTGATTATGTCGTCAACAGGACAGAAGATTACTCCATACTGAATAGAACACAGAACATACACCTATTGCAAATAGCAAGGAGATTTGTGTAGTCTGGGTCTTCTATACTTTATATCCTAAGAATGAAACCTAACCATATTACGATATATTAGGCTGGTGGATTAGTGATTTCCTAGACTTCAGTTTGAATTTTTTTCCCCCAACTTTGTTCCTAATTTCGGTGCTGACAAATACAACTGGCAGTTACTTTCTAACTGTTATGTTGACAGCATTGGTTGCCTTTGAAAAAGCTGCCAACGTTCATGAAATGAGAGTTACTAGCGAGTGTAATTTGAAATTTGAAAGTAATTAATAATTAATGATATTAAATAATAAATATACAGCAAACATTTTAATGTGATTCGGTTTTCGCAGTTTGTACTAATAATTTTGTGTATCTAAACGAAATAAAATGTTATGTTATCTTATCTCTCATGAAACATGAACTGTTTAGTCAAACCTATGAATTTCATGTAGCCAGATAAAATGAATTTTAATATTAGATAAATAAATAAATAAATAAATAAATAAATAAATAAATAAATAAATAAATAAATAAATAAATAAATGATTAAATAAATAAAATACATAAATAAATGATTATTAGACCTATTATTAATATTTCCGTACATAGGGTTGTAATTTTTCCTTCCTTGGTGATATCTGGTGACAGTTCGTAACATTGATTAACTTTTTAAAAACTGATCTTACGTGAACCTCATAACTAGAAATGCAACTGCTTCTTTCAGTTAGAATTGATATCCGTGATATTTTCTACAAATTTCTGACTTTTTGTTTTCAATTAAGGTACTCATCTACCCTTAATATTTAATTTTCCTTAAAAATTTTTATTATTTTTTTTTTAATTTTTAAGTCATCTGAAAGCTTAAACTTTCTAGTTTTAAGAAATATATCAGTTTTCTCTGTGATGTTTGGTTAATTAATTAGCTGAGTTTTTATTGACCGGAAACATCTTTTCTTTAAATCGGAAGTATAGTTGTGCAAGCGTCAATCCATCACATTCTATAAATTCTTTGGTGTAATAAGTCGAACTTGGCGGTAGAGTTTGACTGCAGTGTGTTTGGTTTTACAATTTTTCATAGCCTCAGGATGTAGATGATTTTTTTCCATGTTCGGTTTTACAACATTTTACAACAGTAATGTTAACACAAAGTGCACTACGAATTGAGATATTTTCATAATTTTTAACCAAAATAAAGCTGAATAACGTAGCTAAGTGCCAAACTACAAACAGTGTCCTACTGCTTAAATAAGTTAATTTAAAGCTCCAAGATCTAAAATTTTGTATTTTTATGTTTGAAATTTTCAAAAAATGAAATGGGATTTTTCCTTAATGGAATAAGATAAGGAAAAACTGTTTTCACAGCTTATTCTGTGTTCTTTTAGGAGAAAGACAGCGAAAGAAATTTTGTTCTAACACAAAAGCCGTGTGCCAAGGCCTAAAACAAACTAATTTCAGTTTTCGCTTAAAAAATTGCCCCCTTTGTCCCCCCAAAATATATGAGGGATTTATTTTGTGTGAAAATCCTTACTTATATGTCAACTGATCAGGAAAAATGAGTTTTTTAAAAATTGGATAAAAATTGCAACCTTTTCTCCCAAGGGTAGATAAGTAACGATTAATAGACTAATACACGGTCGATTAATTAGAAATTAAACCAATTATTTTCAATAAGAAATCTCAGTACTAAAGGAGTGTGAATTTACTAGTTTTTTAGTTTACTTACCAGCTTCATCATTTTTGTTGTTCGTCTGGTCTGCTGTAACGAGAGACTGATACCACGATGAGGTTTCAACCCCCTTATATACCTCAGCACCTGCGGGGGAGGTTAAGGGCGCCAGGAAGTCATAGCCAATGTCACGTTTCGGATGACAGGACCACGCCTATGGATACAGTTTTCGACCCCGACCTTCATGTACATTTTGCGTTCTTAATTACGCATGGAGGTCAGTGTTGTCTGCAGGTTGCAGGTCCTTGTGCCCATCTGATATCTGCCAAAACGTTTATCAAACTCTATATTAAACACAACACCTGACGAGAATATTATACAAGTGGCAGGCTGTATCCAGTTTCGACAGTTCAATGAGCGACCTTACGCAGATTTATGTGCAATAGGGTATATTTAACATTGGGTTGGACTACTAATATTTCTAATATGATCAAATATATCACTATTATTACTTACTTACTTACTGGCTTTTAAGGAACCCGGAGGTTCATTGCCGCCCTCACGTAAGCCCGCCATTGGTCCCTATTCTGTGCAAGATTAATCCATTCTCTATCATCATATCTCACCTCCCTCAAATCCATTTAATATTATCTTCCCATCTACGTCTCGGCCTCCCCAAAGTTCTTTTTCCCACCGGCCTCCCAACTAACACTCTATATGCATTTCTGGATTCGCCCATACGTGCTACATGCCCTGCTCATCTCAAACGTCTGGATTTAATGTTCCTAATTATGTCAGGTGAAGAATACAATGCGTGCAGTTCTGTGTTGTGTAACTTTCTCCATTCTCCTGTAACTTCATCCCTCTTAGCCCCAACTATTTTTCTAAGCACCTTATTCTCAAACACCCTTAACCTATGTTCCTCTCTCAAAGTGAGAGTCCAAGTTTCACAACCATAAAGAACAACCGGTAATATAACTGTTTTATAAATTCTAACTTTCAGATTTTTCGACAGCAGACTGGATGATAAAAGCTTCTGAAGCGAATAATAACAGGCATTTCCCATATTTATTCTGTGTTTAATTTCCTCCCGAGTGTCATTTACATTTGTTACTGTTGCTGCAAGATATTTGAATTTTTCCACCTCTTCGAAGGATAAATCTCCAATTTTTATACGTATTTCCGTTTCGTACAATATTCTGGTCACGAGACATAATTATATACTTCTTCTTTTCGGGGTTTACTTCCAAACCTATCTCTTTACTTGCTTCAAGTAAAATTCCAGTGTTTTCCCTAATCGTTTGTGGATTTTCTCCTAACATATTCACGTCATCCGCATAGACAAGCAGCTCATGTAACCCGTTTAATTCCAAACCCTCTCTGTTATCCTGGACTTTCCTAATGGCATACTCTAGAGCAAAGTTAAAAAGTTAAGGTGATAGTGCATCGCCTTGCTTTAGCCCACAGTGAATTGGAAATGCATCTGACAGAAACTGACCTATACGGACTCTGCTGTACGTTTCACTGAGACACATTTTAATTAATCGAACTAGTTTCTTGGGAATACCAAATTCAATAAGAATACCATATAAAACTTCTCTCTTAACCGAGTCATATGCCTTTTTGAAATCTATGAATAACTGATGCACTGTACCCTTATACTCTCATTTCTAGATATACTTATGTAAGTGAATCATTAGTCGTAGATATGTTTAGAATCAATTACGCTGAATTTACATCACATTAAAATATATTATTTTATGGGCACTCTAAACATTGAAATTCTTTGCTAGTAGGTCCTTCAAGATTTATTGTTGACAGAGTGCTAACTCTTTTTACTGAAAGGCAGTTTCTAATTCTAGTTTTTACAAGATTCATGCAACTAAATCATCAGTCAAAATTTACAGTATGCGATGGAATTATATAGGCTGAATCAATTAGAAGAATTTGTCCACTTAACTTATATGAATTGCGCCAACTCTTTGAAATCCATTCCTGAACATCTATTGCTCAATACCTTTTTGAACATTGCCATTAGCATTTCATTTAAGGGGAGGCAGAGATGAAATTTTCGAACAAAACTGAAGAAAAAATGAAAATTTGTTTTTTTTCCATTTTTATTATCTTTATTTTGATATTCCGAGGTTAGTTTTTGATTTGTGCCCTTAAAAGTATGAAATTAAAACCAAGATAACTGTATTACTATATTATTCCCATAATAAACTAATACTTATCATTATTTATATAGCTTCTCTGAACATATAAATAAAAAGAAATATTGAAAATTTCTTACAATATGGTGCATGGAGCATTTTATATCAAACGATATAAAGTTTTATGAAATTATTAATATTTACAGAACTATTGTACTTAGAAAGTTGAAACTTGGTATGTCCATTACTAATAACATACTTAGTATCCATGATCAATTTCAAACAAATCGGATAAATTTGGTGGATTTTGAAATATTCATCTCTGCCTCCCCTTAAATTCAGTTTAGTTCAAACACATCTCTGATTTCATTTTCTCCATTACCATCTGCGTTTCTGAAATACAATTTAAATTTACAAAAATTTTAGAAAATCATATGATTTTGGGCCAAATGAGAAGCAGATTTGCACAGAGATTAGACATTTTTTATTCCATACCTGTGAAGTAACGGTCAGCGCGTCTGGCCTGCGAAACCAGGTGGCCCGGGTTCGAATCCCGGCCAGGGCAAGTTACCTGGTTGAGGTTTTTTCCGGGGTTTTCCCCCAACCTAATACGAGCAAATGCTGGGTAACTTTCGGTGCTGGACCCCGGACTCATTTCACCGGCATTATCACCTTCATTTCATTCAGACGCTAAATAACCTAGATATCGATACAGCGTCGTAAAATAATCCATTAAAAAAGACATTTTTTAAATAGGCCTACTGCATGATATGTGCAAATTTTGAAAGATCTAGTTCAAACAGTTAAGAAAATTCAAATCTCATGTCACTTTTTCCTTAACTTCAACAAAAATGGAACAGCTTTTAACTATAACTATGTAATTGGAGTTGAAATTAGACGAAACACTTATGGAAATGCAGTAATTCTTTTATTATTTTTGGTGAAAATGCACAACTAGTAAACTCCTTTTCTTTTCTGATTTTATGAAGCAATGCTATATACGACGTATGTCGAAGACGAGGAGAGGTAATAAAGACCAGAAGACATAAAAAAGTAAATAGATTAAGAAAGAGAGGAGGAAGATAAAGAACGTGGAGAAGGAAACGAGAAGCAAGAGGCGGAGGAGCAGGATGTCTGGAAGGAATCTGCTGCTGTAGATCGTGACGTCAGAGATCCATCACCCGGCTCTGTAGAATGTCCACGGCAGATGCTGCTATTTCCGTTGCCATCTCGTAACAATTCCCCGTCCGGAGCCGCTATTGCACGTCCGCAGGAAATTCCAGGCTATGATGTGTGGGACTTGTTTCTATTTCTGAATTACAATGCTTTGATTGTCTTGCGCCGAAGCCCGATGAGTGGGTAGAACTGTGTAGTAAACAATACATACGTGAACTTTTCGACGACCGTGACTTGTCTTCCACGATTATATAAGTTCCTTACAAAATTTGTTTCGTATTTTATCTCGCATTTTAATAATTATTTTTAATCTGTAGAAGATGGAAACGATAAGATAAAAGAACTTAAATGAGAAACTTTGGAAAACAGACGTAGGAAAACTAGAATAACATCATTGTATAGAGCACATCTAGGTCAGAAAGCATGGGTAGACATAACGGCTCGGTTAGAAAACCCAACGTACTATGGAAGGAACGATCATGATTTTAAAATCAAATGTAGGAAACAGAAAACGGATGTAGGTAAATTCTCATTTTTAAATAGAACTATAAATGATTGGAATGACCTACCTACAGCGGTCTTTGAGGGCTTTTTTTCCTTAAGGAGATTCCAGAATAACTTAAAAAGTTGTGTATAAAGTTAAAATTAAAATTAAGGTGACAATTTTTTAAGGTGACATGTATTTATTTAGCCTGACGGGTTACTCCCTTGGTTTGAATTGTAAATTATTTAAAAATAGCGTGTAAGAGGGCCTTAGACTAGAAATGTTTAGTTTAAATGTAGTTCTGTTTATAAGTATGCATAAGGGTGTAATTATTTGACTTATTTGAACTGTTGTATCAGTGAAGCGAGGTGAGTCAGTGAAGTTATGGTTTTACAGTGCAGTGAATAATTCCGATCAGTCATAATTTATAGCGTCAATGAAACGTGTTCTGTAGTGTCAGTGAAATGTGTCCTAAAGTGTCAGTGAAATGCGTCATGGTGCCACTACAGTGAGTGAGATGACAGTAAAGAGAAAAACTATTGAAACTTATGTAGGGCTTATACATAATTATGTAGGTTGTATTGTAAAATTAGGTATTTTAGGTATTTTATTTATGTTTTATTATTATTGTGTTAAATTGTATTGTGTATTCTTATTGTATTGTGTATAAAATTGTATTGTGTATTGTATAATTGTATTGTGTATTGTAAATTTTATTGTGTATTGCTTATCATTTTATTGTGTATTGTTTATATTGTGTATACCACTGCCACCGGGTGCTTGCCACTTGCAGTGTAAATAAATACATACATACAAATTAACTGTAAATTGTTGAAGGTTTATATGTATCAGTCTATATTATAAATATATTTATGTATGGTGATGAATGAGGCAAGAGAGTTACAAGAATCAGGAGATATAAAAGATCGAGGAAGTAAACTGGAAGAATGTTTTGCATATTTCTTCACTGCTTTATCGTGAAGTGTGTTTCATATGAGAATTCCGTCAACCTGAACTTTCGGCTGTATATTGTCTTAGCCACCTTACGTTTGATTACCTTCTTATTTGTTTGAAAAGTTCTTGTGACCTATTTTTTATACTTTTCCTTACTCATGCCGAAGTTTATACAGCATAAATATACATTTGTCTCATAACATATTTAGAAGTAGGTTATAAGTAACTTTCTATGTAAAAGAGAATATATACTAACTGAAACTCGTCCGATGAGATATGTTTCACACCTCTCCTGACTTCCTTTCCACAGGGTTTTGACTCCATAGCGCCCAGGGCTGGTTTCCGAGAATGAAGCACTATTTATTTTAGATATTTATGCATACATTTATGTCATACTCGAACATTAGACGTCAGTCCTAACTCTAGTCAGTGCACAAGAAGTTTGGTGTGTAGATCTCATGGAGTCAGTTTGCTAAGTAAGATGTCACGGTGCTATAGTTTCCAGTTAGTAGCCTAGCGGTGATAAAGATGATAATAAGCTGTGGAGAAACATTACAATAACGGCAGGGAGAAAGGGAACTAATTACATAACATGTATCCTAATCCCCTAAATTTTTTCAAATCTATTTTTCCGAAAGTCTGTAATTATACTTTAAAGTTTCCGAAAAACTAATTCCGAAGCAATTCTTTGGAAACTGATATATTCCTAATAGCGAAACTGTTAGCAGTAGTTAAAAAAAAACATACTTACTTACTTACTGGCTTTTAAGGAACCCGGAGGTTCATTGCCGCCATCACATTAAGCCCGCCATCGGTCCCTAACCTGAGCTAGATTAATCCATTGTCTATCATCATATCCCACCTCCCTCAAATCCATTTTAATATTATCTTCCCATCTACGTCTCGGCCTCCTTAAAGGTCTTTTTCCCTCCGGCCTCCCAACTAACACTCTATATGCATTTTTGGATTCGCCCATACGTGCTACATGTCCTGCCCATCTCAAACGTCTGGATTTAATGTTCCTAATTATGTCAGGTGAAGAATACAATGCGTGCAGTTCTGCGTTGTGCAACTTTCTCCATTCTCCTGTAACTTCATCCCTCTTAGCCCAATTATTTTCCTAAGCACTTATTCTCAAACACCCTCAACCTATGTTCCTTTCTCAAGGTGACAGTCCAAGTTTCATAGCCATAAAGAACAACCGGTAATATAACTGTTTTATAAATTCTAACTTTCAGCAGACTGGATGATAAAAGCTTCTCAACCGAATAATAGCAGGCATTTCCTATATTTATTCTGTGTTTAATTTCCTCCCGAGTATCATTTATATTTATTCCTGTTGCTCCAAGATATTTGAACTTCTCCACCTCTTCAAAAAATAAATTTCCAAAATTTATATTTCCATTTCGTACAATATTCTCGTCACGAGACATAATCATATACTTTGTCTTTTCGGGATTTACTTGCTTCCAGTAAAATTCCCGTGTTTTCCCTAATCGTTTGTGAATTTTCTCCTAACATATTCACGTCATCCGCATAGACAAGAAGCTGATGTAACCCGTTCAATTCCAAACCCTCTTTGTTATCCTGGACTTTCCTAATGGCATACTCTAGAGCAAAGTTAAAAAGTAAAGGTCATAGTGCATCTCCTTGCTTTACATATTACATTACATTTACGTAAAATATTTATTTGATAATTTTCCGTCTGAAACTTATCTTTAAAATTATGGATTGAAAATCATTAAGTATATTAAGCATTAAGCAGGCACGCGAGGTGTTATCAACAAGCCAGTCACATAGCTATACGGAGATTTTAACTACATATTGAATAAGCCTGTACTTCTGAAACTTTCAGTACCTTTCTTAGAATTGGTAAGGTAATAATAATCGTAAACATGTTTCAAATCGGAATTCCCATACTCTGGATAATAACAGATTAAGTGGTGTGGGGTGACGCCAACACCCCGCCCTCCTATTGTAAATAGTGACAGGGACCATACATAAATAATAACAATGAATGTTAAGTAGCGACTGGGCGCACAGAAAAATCAAGAAAGTGATTTGGAAATTAAGATAAAAAGTAAATTTTGATTAGGAGTGAATATACGTTTGAATATTACATGTGAACCAATATTGAAATATTACCATTTCTGTACATTAATTGTGATAGGTATTAAAGCATTTCATATAATGGCCAGCTAGTATTATGATCATGACGTGATATAATAGAGGCGCGTTTTTGACGCTCATGGGTTGGGTTAGCAGCGCATTTTCTTGCTCTAGGGTTAGGTTAGCGGCGCGTTTCTGACGCTCTCGGGATGGGTTAGCGGCGAGATTTTGACGTTCTAGAGTTAGGTTAGAGGCGAGTTTTTGACGCTCTACGGTTGGGTTAGCGGCGCTTAGCGGCGCGTTTTTGACGCTGTAGGGTTGAGTTAGCGGCGCGTTTTTGACGCTCTCAGATTGGGTAAGAGGCATGATTTTGACGCTCTAGTATTGGTCTAGCGGCGTGTTTTTGACGTTCTGCAGTTTGGTTAGCGGCGCGTTTTTGACACTACAGATGGGTTAGCGTAGCGTTTTTGACGCTCTAGGATTGAGTTAGCAGGGTGTCTTTGACGCTATAGGCTTGGATTAGCGGCGCTATAGGGTAGGTTTTGCTACTCCTTTTTGACGCTCTAGAGTTAGGTTAGCGGAGCGTTTTTGACGCTCTAGGATTGGGTTAGTGGCCTGTCTTTGACGCTCTAGAGTTAGGTTAACGGCGCCTTTTGACGCTCTCGGATTGGGTAAGCGGCATTATTTTGACGCTCTAGTATTGGTCTAGCGGCGCGTTTTTGACGCTGTACAGTTTGGTTAGCGGCGCGTTTTTGACGCGCTACAGTTCGGTTAGCGTAGCGTTCTTGACGCTCTAGGATTAGGTTAGCGGCGAGTCTTTGACGTTCTAGAGTTAGGTTAGCTGCGCGTTTTGGCGCTCTTGGATTGGGTAAGCGGCATGGTTTTGACGCTCTAGTATTGGTCTAGCGGCACGTTTTTGACGCTCTACAGTTTGGTTAGCGGCGCGTTTTTGTCGTTGTGCAGTTCGGTTAGCGTATCGTTTTTGACGCTCTAGAATTGGCTATGATTGGTGTTTTTTAATGCTCTAGGGTTGGTTAGCGGAGCGTTTGTGACGCTTTACGGTTGGGTTAGCGGCGTGTTTTTGACCCTATAGGGTTGAGCTAACGGCGCTTTTCTGACGCTCACGGGTTGGGTTAGCGTCGCGTTTTTGACGGTCTAGCGTTGAGTTAGCGGCGCGTTTTTGACGCTCTAGGATTGGGTTAGCGTAGCGTTTTTCACGCTCTAGGATTGGGTTAGTGGCGTGTCTTTGACGCTTGAGAGTTAGGTTAGCGGCGAGTTTTTGACGCTCTCGGATTGGGTAAGCAGCATGATTTTGACGCTCAAGTGTTGGTCTAGCGGCGCGTTTTTGACGCTCTACAGTTTGGTTAGAGGCGCGTTTTTGACTCTGTAGGGTTGAGTTACCGGCTCGGTTTTGACGCTCTGTGTAATGTTATCGTCACGTTATTTGACGCTCTACGTTTGGGTTAGCGGCGTGATTTTGACGCTCTGTGTGATGGTATCGTCGCGTTTTGGACGCTATAGGGTTGGCTTTGCTGCGAGGTTTTTGACGCTTTAGGGTGGGTCTGCGGAGCGCTTGTGACGGCCTGCGGTTGGGTTAGTGGTGCGTCATCTTCAGGTCATCTTCAGGTCTACATAAGTTACATGGTTGTACAATGAACACAATTTTACCTAGTTATGTATAAACAAAGTCATTATCAATGAGCAAGTGGTTTTAAGTAAAGGTTGGAAAATTAAAAATCGAATTAAAATTCAGTTAAGATTAACAAACAGCTAAAACTCATAGTACGACAACATTAACTCTTATGATGAACGGTTATGTTTAAATATTTAATAACATATCTTGGTGATGTGGTTGGGGTATTTTGTAATAAGAAGAAAGGAGCAATTTGGGAGGAAAAAGGAAAAATGTAAATCTCTATAAGTACTGGTTCTGTTTTTTCGACAAAAAAAAAAAAACTTTCCAATAACACACGATTTTTGCCCCAAAAATTAAAACACTGATAAAAAATGAGCGGAAAGCGTCAAAAGAAATTTTTATGCTTTCTTCATAATGTCCTCCTTCCATCACCAAAACTAATGTCAATGTAACGAAAAGAAAAGGAAAGCAACGAATATCGAATTAATGTTACGTCATCAAATCGACTTAAACACGTCTAGCTTGCGATAGAATCTTGCGAGGACTTGTTAAGAGAAACCTGAACTAACCAAACCTAACCTTCGTATATGCAAGCTGTGTAACCAGAGCACGAAGGAAATTGCTTGATTTCATTTGATCTGGAACGTACACGCGAAAATAAATTCATGCAATAAATATCGCGCCACCCCGATACTTCATGACAGGCCAGCGCATGCGCCACAGCGAAACGGTTCCTGTCCTCTTAAAAACATAAAAAACATAATGACTCACCACTACTTGCAATCGGGCGATATCCATAAGTATGTAGCCTAAATATAGTAAATCTAAACTACGATTCTTTTCCCCTCAATTTTTTCTAAGTATTTCCACATTAGAAACAATAATCATAATTTTAAAACATTAAATTCATAAAAAAACAAAACCAGTTCTTATAGATAATTATCAGAAAAAATAATAAGTATCGTAAAAAACGTTCCCTCTGCTGACCATGAACTAATATCAACAATAACTAATATAATTACGGGCATTAAAGAAGTGACTTAGAATGCAGATTATTTGACGTTATTTCTTGTTCGCATCGGTGGTTCAGTGGTAGAATGCTCGCCTGCCACGCGGGCGGCCCGGGTTCGATTCCCGGCCGATGCATTGTTCATTTTTATTAATGCACTATTCACTCAATTAAGTTGGTAATAACATTCTTTATTTGTTAATGAATTTTCAATATGTCAAAATAATGTTATGCATTATTACATAATATTGTATAGCAACTTATAACAGCCTGTCACGCGGGAGACCGGGGTTCGATTCCACGCCGGGGAGGTTGAAAGTTTTATATTATTTATATTGTGCTTGACAGAATACTACAATTCACGTCGTAGTTATACATAATATTGGGTTATTACTTATTAGTATGTCGCACCAACCAGCTAAAGTAGAAGAAAAAGAATTTCGTACAATATTATCATAGCAATATCTGCGAATAAGTAAAGAAGGGAACGATAGAAGAGAACGTAAGAGACGTTTGGAAGGGGTTGGTCTTTGTGTCCTCGGTAGTATAGTGGTCAGTATCTCCGCTTGTCACTTGGGAGACCGGGGTTCGATTCCCCGCCGGGGAGGTTATTGTTTTCGATTTCATTTAAGATAATTAAAGGAATTCTAGTCCTTCATATTCTTTTGTACAGGTACATCATTTTATTTTTACTTCAATTTTTATTGTATCTGAGTTTTTGAATGTACTTCACTCCCACCCCTTCTACAAATGAAGCACAATCGTCCTCCACACAGGTTTAAGACCGCATATACAGTCATAGTAGCTTTACCGTCGTAGTAAACAGTAGACCTACGTTCCAAAAATATGTTCGCGTTTTCCAGTGACGAAAGAGCTTTCAATATTGAATCATTTTCGCATAGGTACTGTCGTCCGTTTGCCTACGTCGTATCCCGGTTTCCCCCACCAGCTTTCATTCGCCAGCTAGTGGCTGGGCTATCTTACCTCTTTTCTGAAAACATTAATTTCTGTTAGGAATTGGACGTCTAGGTAATATTATACAACTGTTTAAAATAACTTAAATAAAAGGGCCTCGTTAAGTAATTAACTGTCACGTGATTTCCCCCCTTTCTACGACCCTACGACATAACCACCCGGACGGACAGTAGATAGTATGCCTAAGTAATTTTATCTTTTCGGATCGGGCAGAAATGAAGATTGAATATACAGTGCGTAACGTACTCTTTTATAGAGTAGGTACAGAATTATTTCAACATAAGTTACTAGTACGAAGGACGAAACTGGTAATTGGGATTAGGTACAATAGTCTATA
The DNA here is from genome assembly GCF_040183065.1 of Periplaneta americana. Taxonomy (NCBI): domain Eukaryota; kingdom Metazoa; phylum Arthropoda; class Insecta; order Blattodea; family Blattidae; genus Periplaneta; species Periplaneta americana. The sequence continues at coordinate 149,840,285 of NC_091130.1, forward strand.
GTGCGATAATATGCAAATTAGAACTGAAGCCTGTATTTAAATGAACGGCCACCATTAAAAAATGTGTTTAAATATCCATAGTATGATTATTTTTCAATTCAACTTCATCCTTTATACAGTACGCTACTGTGCTGTAGACAGTATAATATACACTGCGTAATGAATACGTCCACATGGACAGCTCAGTTCGCGTGTAAAAACACTCATTGTTAATACTGTACTGTATTTTGAATAAACAAAAACCTAATGAAAATTATCAAACCAAAATCGCGGTATTTCCTCGTTTACGTAAATGGATGAACTACTTTTCTTCCCTCTTATACCTAGTAAAGTGATTTGTTTGTACATTACGCCAGTATCATCGAACTCCAGTCGTGGAAGGGAGTAGCAAACGGCGTTGATCCAAAGGTATAGCCAGGTTAATATTAAAAATGTTAGTAAAAATAAAATTATGTCCCTGTACAACAGCATAGTGGTCGTTGCAGTTTTATATGTGAATATTTTTTCAGTGTCAAGCTAAAGCAACGGTCATCAGAAAACTGTACCCTCGGGCTAGCGTCTGTTACCTGCGGACAAGACACTGGCCTAGCGTGCATTCATGGCTGTTGGTGGGTATGCTGTCTCCCTATCCCCTGTGCACGACGGAGCATATTTCCTTACCCTCCATGCACTCTACCCATTTCAGCGAGTGCTGACGACCACTGATCTAAAGTGTGGCTTTCGCAAGTTTCAACTTATTCCCCTCTGCTATTCAACAGCTTTGTTAATTTTACGGACTTAATTGTCTTTGTTACAACTTGCAAAGTAATAATACGGTGCGATGAATAAAATTATTTTGATATATTGAAAATTTGCCAATAAGTAAAGAATGATCTCACCAACTTGAATAAAAGCTGCTTTCAATAACATTGGGGGGGAAAAAAAAGTTTGCTTCGGCCGGGAATCGAACCCGGGCCGCCCGCGTGGAAAGCGAGCATTCTACCACTGAACCACCGATGCTTGTGAAAAACAAAATTAACATAAATAAATTTGTACGATGATATTTTGAGAATGGGCGTACCAAAACAAATTTTAATGGGTGTATATATAAACCAGTATGGTATAAAAATGTGGGTCATCTGAGAGAACCGATCACTCTGAATACTGAACAGGATACCTGGCCTAATCGGAAAAGCAGAAGAAGGGAAGAAATCTTGGATTCCAACGTATCAATTAATAGTGTCAAATGAAAGACTAATATAACAAGAAATCATTATTTATAACATTCTGTAGAATGAAAACCTTTGAAACAAATCACTTCACAACACGGTTCAAGCATCCCAAAACTTGACTGGAAAATGACATAACATTTGTATCTTTTTTTTTATCTCTGGGAAGGCATCGACTGATGTCCTTCTTTACAGCTACATAGGCTATCTATCATCTACTGCAGGGGGCGTCAAGTGACTACACTCTCGGGCGTGCGTACAAACCCTCAAGCCCTGACATACGGCTGCGGGCAAGGGAAGCTGCTTCCACAGTGGCGGAGCTAAGAACTTGTACTGTATGTGAAGCAAATTTGTGATAAGAATATAAATTAACTTCAGTTTTTAACTGAAGTACACTTTCACTGTTAATTGCACTATACTCAAAACACTACTCTACATAATTTGGTACAGTTAACTATATACGAAATAAATTTTTGCATGTTTGCACAATAATGAAACAAAACAAAATATACACTTTTATACAGATTAACATACTACGAAATAAAACTGTTCACTGTTTGTCTCCTTCTCATTGCTATACAATTCAATTAACAAAATAAAACAACAGTACAAACGTTATTATTCAAATACAATTCTGTAATATTAGTATTTTTTCTTATATATCAGAGATCCGCGGCGATTTTTGCAGTTTTTTGTTAGTAAGCAGCTTTTCAATTTGTGGAGCTATTGTTTTAGTACCACCCAATCGCAAACATGCTTTCAAGTGTCTATCACTTAGTTGGCTTCTGTGACGTGACTTTGTAAACTTCATTAAAGAAACAGTGTTTCGCATACGTAGGTTGTCCCGAACAGCGAGATTGTGCAGTTTAGGAAACCTTTCTCGTGGAAAACAAGGTATAGAAATGGTTAATACTTTTTCTGTTTTGATACTTATCCTTTAGCTTAATATCGCTTTGTAAATCAAGTATTTCTAATTGTGGTTCAGCAGGAATATCCAGGACACTCACTGAAAAAGGTGTTGTAAATATCTGAAATTGTTGTTCAAGTTCTTTAATTTCCTGATATCTACGTTCGAAGTCTTCGCACAATTGTTGCATTGTTCTTAATATATTCTTTCAAGGCTTCTAACAAGTTTCCCATGTACATCCATAAATAACGCAATTTCATTCCTAAGTGGGAGAAAACGTTCCAGAACTTTTCCTCGACTTAACCACCTTACCTCGGTGTGGAAGAGTAAATCCCCATACTCACTGTTAATATCATCAAGTAGTGCCCTGAACTCCATGTGATTGAGTCCTTTAGACCTTATGAAATTAATTGTTCGCACAACAACATACATTACATTGCTAAGGTTCATGTTTTAGCACAAATATTCCTGGTGCAAAATGCAGTGCACCGGTGCCCCCAAGCGACCTCGATAGGTTCCACCACTGTTAGACTGCAGTGTACAACTGTACTGCCCGCAGTGGAAGCCGTAAGCAGACCTGTATGCCCTCTCGCGATCTTGACTCGACCTGGCGGAGCCTGATCTATTGCCACAGCCTTGGGAGAAGAAGAGTGAAGTAAGTTCGAGATTTCGAATGTATACTTATCCTATGCTCTAAAGACTAAAGTCTAAAAGTTAGTATTGCAATATAGCATATCTAGTTGAAGATCAGAAAACATTTTCTGAGTTCCAAGACTTCGTCCACACATTTATGGCCATTGTATTTATTGTCCACTTTTTCTTAAGTCCACTCACTTTGTGATTGGAATGACCTACCTGAGGGTTGTCCTTCCTTAGAGGGATAAAAAAAATAACTTAAAATGTTGTGCGTAAAGTGTAAATGTTACAAAAGATTCGTTACATTACTTAAGGTGACATGTATTTACTTAGCCTGACGAGTTATTCCTTTGGTTTGAATTGTAAATTAGTTTAAAATAGCTTGGAAAAGGGTCTTAGACTAGCAAATTTTAGATTAATATAGTTTATAAGTATGATTCTACGGAACAATAAAGGTGTAATTGTTTGCCTTACTTAAAATCTTGTGTCAGTGAAGTTATGGTTTACAGTGGCAGTGAATAGTTTCGATCAGTGAAAATTTATGATGTCAATGAAATGCGTTTTATAGTGTCAGTGAAATGTGTTCTGAAGTGTCAGTGAAATGTGTCATAGTGCCAGCGCAGTGAATAAGAAAGAGTAAAGTGAAAGATTATTATCAGTACCAATGTGAAACTAAGGTTGTAATGGAAAATTAGGTTTACTTATTAATTAGGCTATTTTAATTATTATTATTATTAATTGTAATTATTGTGTACGGTGTATTAGTTGTAATATTATTGTGTGTAAATAAGTTACCACTGCCACCGGGTATTTGTCCACTAGCAGCGTAAATAAATACATAATATACTTTAAATCCAGTTCTGTTTTGATCTACAGCTTTCATGTCCATTATTGTAATATATCTACATACTCTGCTATGTCTGTTTATGTAATACCAATATACCAATAGAAATGACATATTTTTACAAATGCTGAATTGTTTCAATTTCCTGTGAAACAGAAGAAAAGACGAACATAATTTATAGGACGATATTTGCCACACTCAAGCTAAATGCTCAAGAACAAAATACAAATAGCGATCCTTCACTATTCATCATGAATTTAGAGTTGGCGGCAATGACATCCAATTAAAACTTATACGTTCTGAATTTATGATGCGTAGAGCAAATACTTCAAAATTATTATATATAAGTACAAGAATGAAGATAACATAAATTATGAAGGGCTTTGTTGTCGTCTCAAGTTTTATGAAGATGCGGAAATGGAAGATCCGGAACTGCAACGAAATTATTAAAATTTATTAAAAGAGGTTATTCTTTTCACTTCACACAATATTGTATGCACATTGATATTCACAGTTTCTTGCACAGAAATGGACGTTATACCTATTCAGCATCCCATAAAAACCAATTTCTTTCCTAGACTTTAGGAATTATGTACAATAGTGGCAAAAAAACCGGACCGACCCTCGTAGCTGATACAAAAGAATCCTGTGCTGTGTATTGAGTCAAACTGCGGTAATTTCAATATGGATAGTGAAGCCAGAGATATGTACTGCTATTTAATGCAAAAATGCGCAGTTATCTTTGCCTAGTAGAGGTAGAAATGTAATATTGATCCCAGACGAAAATAAAACTCTCAAAGTTCTTTCATCTGTAATTTTGAGGCACAAAAGGAAATAAAAGGCGGTAAGAATCGAACAAATGCAATACATTTCATTGTTACAATTAATTATACAAGATGGGTGTGTTTTGTGACTAGCAAAATTTGAATCTGTGATTCTGAAATCAGCTACAAGGGTCGGTCCAGTTTTTTTTTTGCCACTACTGTACATTCTAGGACTTGTTTTCGTGGATCTCATTTCGTGAACATCGTGTTTGTGTCTCATTTCCTGTATTCAGTTCTCATTGTCACCGATTAATTTGTTACGGTCTGATGAACACTGACCATCAAAGCTATTCAACTAATCCCTTCCAGAGAACGTAAACAAAAGAAAAACTATAATACACTACCCGCAGGTAACAAAATCTGTGGCGCACCGCTTATACTGTAGAGTTATACAACTCCTTTCGTTTGAAATTACATGTGAATAGGCGGAGTAACCTTTGAAACTGGAACGGACATTTTTTTTTGTCTGTACCAGTGATTTTTAATTTTCCTTTTCAGTGTCACGTACCCCTTGAAACTCATACAGTATTTTATTTTGTGAAACCCTAAAAATATGTTGCATAATTTATGCTCGAAATCATATTATGCTCATCAAACATTGCATAATATAGTGAATTAGACATCCTTAATAAATTGAGAGCGACATTACATTGCAGTTTTATCTTTTGAATATAATCCGAAAATACATTACATACATAGGGTACATAAGTGTTCTGCCCAAGTATAGCTCTTTCACTGCAAACCCAGCATTCTCCAATCTTTTCTATTTTCTGCCTTCCTCTTAGTCTCCGCATATGATCCACTTATCTTAATGTCATCTATCATTTGATAACTTCTTCTGCCCCGAACTCTTCTCCCGTTCACCATTCCTTCCAGTGCATCCTTCAGTAGGCAGTTTATCCTCAGCTTCATGTCATGTTTGCAGGTTTTCTTGGGAAGGGTAAATGGCGTAGCTTCCCTTTTGCTTTCCGCACACCACTCTCTCTTTCGCATCTTAAAAGATCCCAGGGGGCCCCAGCTTGGAAGTAAGAAAAATGGATTTGACTAATTGGGCACTCTGGACTTCATCGAAATTCCCCGCAAGTGTTAAATATCAGTTCTATCAGGATTTTTAACCGAATCAGAGACCGGGAAATCCCAATTAGCTGAAATATATTAATATAAAGTTATTCTCAGTTATAGCATGAATATATATATATATATATATATATATATATATATATATATATATATATATAACCAATTTTTTGGACTTAGTACTATACGGTCATCAATATGCTGGTTAATTAATGAATTTATTTGTTTACTTATACATATATATTTATTTATGTATATATTTATTTAATCTGACAGGATTGAGGCCATAAGGCCACTCTTCCATCCTACTAGATAGTACATAATTACAAGTAGGCCTAAAACAAGTACAAACATTGACAGTAAATAATGCAAATGACATTGAAGCCGAACAGAGGATAAACAGGATTACAAGGGAACACAGAATACATTAATATAATACACATAGAAAGAAAAAAATAGAAAATGAAGATAATAACTAATAGTAATAATAATAATAATAATAATAATAATAATAATAATAATAATAATAATAGTAATAGTAGTAGTAGTAGTAGTAATAATAATAATAATAATAATAATAGTAGTAGTAATAATAAGGAAAAACAAGTGTTGAGGTAATTCAGGTAATCCTCGAAGTGAAAGTGTTGAATTTGTAAGACATTTCTTGCGCAGAGGGATTTAAAAAGTTAAGGATTTCATAGGGAAATATTTCAAGAAAAGGAAATTAAGTGTGAAATGAGAGAAGCGTGGTAATGGAAGAGCAAACGTTGTGGTTTCTAGTGAAGGAGGGGAACGTAGGGACATAAAACACACGATACGATGTAATGTGAAGAATGTAAAACTTGTATTAATTCAATAATCACTGAAATACAGTCAACCACAACAAACTAACCTAATCTAACTTGTCACAGATTCGTACATACAACACATAACATAAGCCTAAACTAACCTAACATAAACTGTCACAGATTGGTATATGCACGGTATGGCCTGAGTATATACTCGCGTGAAACTTTCGTAATGTCACCAAAGTTATGTTGCTATTACATAGGCAACAGCTGAAGGTGTGGAAGCAATGTGGGAAGGGAACTACCTCAATGCTCGTTTAACTTAATAATAATAATAATAATAATAATAATAATAATAATAATAATAATAATAATAATAATAATTGAGCAAGCTGATTGACATCTGAAAACGTGATGCCCAAAATACCATCTCAAAACACACCTTAGGCTCGGGGAACCCGGACCACAGGTTGTGAACCGGTGAGTTAGTATCTCTGAATAGCAACGGGGTATTTCTACAAAACAGTATATTTATACATAATGAAACCAGCTGCAACACATCAGTCCTCGGTAGTATAGTGGTCAGTATCCCCGCCTGTCACGCGGGAGACCGGGGTTCGATTCCCCGCCGGGGAGGTTGTAATTATAATTTTGTCTATATATCGTGACTTCTTCACTCTCTTTAGTAATTTAGTGGTATTTCCAATTCTCATCACTTTCGTTGGGGAAAATTTGTTCGGTGCTGATCCAACATTGACTACTGCTGAACTTATCATACCGAAATCGCGACTTCCACAGGCTTTAATTCACTTGCTACATTAATGTTTTTTTTTTAATTTAACGAATTCCGTTTTCATGATGGTACGCTCTGCAAAAATATTACGCAAGAATAATCGAGATCATTTTTTTTATACATTTAAAATGTCCTAACGAATTAAGAGTGCCCCAATAAACCTGATTTTAATTTAAAAAAGTACTGCATCGGCCGGGAATCGAACCCGGGTCGCCCGCGTGGCAGGCGAGCATTCTACCACTGAACCACCGATGCTGTTGCTGATTTGAGGAAGGTGGGATATGATGATAGAGAAGGGATTAATCTTGCTCAGGATAGGAACCAATGGTGGGCTTATGTGAGGGCGGCAATGAACCTCCGGGTTCCTTAAAAGCCAGTAAGTAAGGAAGCCAACACAAGGATAATTATAGAGCCAACATTAGTTAGAATGGGTAGGCTGTTGTTTAAGCTAAACGAGTGCCAGAAATTTATGGATAAAATGGAAGCACGTTTAAACTGAATAGTAAAGTTGAACAGGTTTAATTCATATCAAATTTAATTTAGCTTGGAGATACAATATTTTGTTTTGTTAATTGAAATTAAAATTGCTTTGTCAGTGAAATTGTGTGTATTCATTTGTTGGCTAAACTTGATCATGAAATAAAAACAGAAAAGTAAACCATAATATGAGCATTATTTGTGACTTAAAATACTACAAAAGAGATTTAGGAAATGAAGAAAAAATAATGAAGTTTAAAAATAAGTTCAGTGTACCTGATATCATGCTCATTAAGTTTACTGCAGCAGTCAAGTTTACCCTAGTTTACTTTTCATTTTCATTTCATTTATTATATTCCATAGATCTTACATGAGCAATGAAGCTTTAAGATGTGGAACAAGTAAAAAAAATTACAATATTGCAATTACAATTTTTACAAATTTTTACAATTTTTACAATATTTTACAATTTTTATACTTTTACAATTTTGTAATTTTCTACAATTTTTAACAATATTTTGGCGAGCTGTAGTGAGATGATGTGAGGCCCGAGGATTCGCCAAAAGATTACCCGGCATTTGCCTTATGGTTGGGCAAAACCTCGATAAAAACCCAACCAGGTAATCAGACCAAAGGGGGTGAAATGAAGTGAGGCTGAGGACTCGCCATAGACCATCCGGCATCAGTCTCACGGCTGGGGAAAACCTCGGAAGAAACCATTCAATGTGACCAAATGGGGGATCCAACTCAAGCTCGAGCGCAGCTCCGGATCAGCAGGCTAGCGAGTCTGCCGACTGAGCTACATCGATGGCTCTACTAAAAATATACAATACATAGCCAATCAGATTAATTAAATTTACAAACGCATACGATTATTCATCAGTTAATCTATAACATAACTTATAATACAAAACAAGTAAGCGAATTCAATTTAAGGCATAAACAATTCAGTCAGTTGAGATATACAGAATAGTAATATACGTTACAAGAGCGGTATGTTAACGTTTTCATGGTCGAGGAAAAGATTAAAAAAGCGAAACGTAGTTGAGTTTTTTTAATTTCCGAGAACATGAAAACAAACATACCGCTCGTGTATCGTACATTATTTTGTGCGAAGATCGTTTATTACATACCTGAAAGACGAATTTCTAATTAGTTGCAATGAAATCTCCATCTTGGTTTCTGTTTAATGACGGCAACTTCGGAAAACCAAAATATCTTTCTTCAACATTGTTGCTATAAAATGTTTTCTGTGTTTACTATACTCCAGCAGGCCGTGATATACGTTTGTCTTTTTTTCCCCCAGTCTATAAATGCGAACTTAAAACAAACGGTAAGGTTATGTAATGATTTATTTTTCATTTTAATGTTTTAACAATATTATTTATGTAACATATTGCAGTAATAAATCGGCATCTGGAATCTTGTTGATTTTTTCACGGTTTCCTTAATGTTACTTGTATCAGGAATGCAATAAGTTTCGTGGAGTAGTAGACATTACTTAATTTTTGCAAATATTTAAAAACAATAATTAACAGTGCAATTTAGGTGAAATTGCAGTGGTAAGTTTCCAATTTATAATTATTACTATGTTAAATGTCTCTAAAAATAATATGTTAAAAGCCTAAAGCAGTAAAATGAATGTCGCGCTTAAGCGGTAAGAAGAGGGAAATTGTTATGTGTGTTACGTCGGGAATACTGAATGTGGTATTTCACACTTACCGCGTATTGGTTCTGTGCGGAAAACAAGCAAATACGCACGATCTCGCACAAATTGATAATACATATCATGCAAATTACTTCCAATTACAAACATAAACAATTCATCAATAGAGCTATACAGATTACTATTCTATTTAAAGCATATACAATTTCATCAACCAAAACTATGGTAACATATACAATACAAAGTAAGCAGATTAATTCAATTTACAAGCATACTGTGTGAAAAATACTTCACTTCCTAGTTTTAACATCTTGTTGCAGAAAAGTGTCTACATTTCTTGTCAAATTGCTGAATACGTTGTGTTGGTGTTAATGTGCCTCAAGATTGGAATATTATTCAATTTCATAACTGATCCAAAGGCGGACTGAAAGACAAACGCTCTCTTCGCGCTCCGAACGAGGGCTTTGCCTCTGTGCTTGCACATTGTGGACACAAATGACAACTCCAACAACAAACACTCTGACCTTTCATGATACAAACATAATCGACACACTTGATTTATGATGTGGCTGTGGAATTATGCAGTCATCTATATTTATTTCAGGTTCAGGCTTAATGCTGAAGTATTAATAATAATTGGGAATGTTCACACATTGTGCATTGAATTGTAGTTCATGCTCCCCTTGCGTATTCGCATAGTCTTGGTTCTTTTACACAAATGGTCACACTTTTCTTCACACAATTAGCATATGCACGTTTCTCCTACGCTGAAGTATTGCAAAGGACAAGCGAGTAGGAACATTTGAAGTGAAGAGAAAGTTGCAGCTGTCGTCAACTCCTCTGGTAGCTCAGTTGGTAGAGCGGTGGACTGTAGTGGTTGTAAGATACGTTGGTAATCCATAGGTCGCTGGTTCAAATCCGGCCCGGAGGAATATTTTTATTTGAGGAGAAATAATATTCATTATTATTGCAATTATTTGGTAGGTTAGGTTGTACATTTCTATCTACTCGTTCCAATGTAAAATTTTATTCAATGTTATAGTTCTTCTTCCCTTATTAGTACAGATGTTTTCATGCACTTGAAAGGATAACTTTTTGTCACTCGTACAAAACTCAGTCGAGTGTTCATAATAGGTGAGAGAGAGAGAGAGAGAGCGAGAGAGAGAGATAGAGCGCATGGTTGATATATATCGCGGTTGGTGCATTTTAACTAACTAATTTTACTAGAAAACAGTAGGCTACAATGCAAATAGTAGACCTATGAGAATTGTAATTATGTATTTATAATTTATACACTAATTTTACAATAATTTCTAAGCTTCAGACGTTTTGTCTTAAAAAGTTTATGACTTAAAGAATACTTTTTAGTTAAGGATTATTGCTTTTTATTAGAGATCAAATACTTGAGCAGCTTGCCGTATCGCCTTTGTCCAGTATGGACTTGCTTACAAATGGCTTTGATAGAATCCGGAAGTTCATTGCCGCCCTCACATAAGCCCGCCATCGGTTCCTATCCTGAGCAAGATCAATTCAGTCTCCATCATCATATCCCACCTCCCTCAAATCCATTTTAATATTATCCTCCCATCTACGTCTCGGCCTCCCCAAAGGTCTTTTTCCCTCGGTCCTAACTAGCACCCTATATGCATTTCTGGATTCGCTCATACGTGCTACATGCCCTGCCCATCTCAAATAAATGGATTTCATGTTCTGAAGAATACAATGCGTGCAGTTCTACGTTGTGTAACTTTCTTCATTCTCCTGTAACTTCATTCCTCTTTTTTCCTAAGCATCTTATTCTCGAACCTTTTAACCTCTGTTCCTCTCTCAAAGTGAGAGTCCAAGTTTCACAACCATACAGAACAACCGGTAATATAACCGTTTTATAAATTCTAACTTTCAGTTTTTTTGAAAACAGACTAGATGACAAAAGCTTCTCAATCGAATAATAGCAGGCATTTTACTTATTATTCTCCGTTTAATTTCCTCTCGAGTGTAATTTATATTTGTTACTGTTGCTCCAAGGTATTTTAATTGCCTGAATTTCCATTTTTTATATTTCCTCAGTATTAACTGGACACAATGAACCTTCTACTTTACATGCAGTACATGGGAGACAAGACTTTTACACATATTGTGGTATATTTTGAACGTTAGAATTGAAGAACGGCCGCTTAATTCATCACATACCTCATGTAATATATAACTGTTGTGTTGTAGATGAACTGTAGAAATCAGAGAAACGCATGCGGAGGTAGCTACCACACATTTTCAAAGTGAAGGTCATTATCGCTCAAGATACCCCGCTAAATATGTACCTGTTAGAGAGTTCAATTAAAAAGACAGAAACATCCAAAACTACATAGAATGATTATTTTTGCTAAATATGGGATCGGATTGGATTATTACTAGAGGCAATTGATAAACAGACTTGGAGTTTGTAACACTTCTAGATCGCTATAATCTAGAGTGTAGTTATTTATTTTTTAAACATGAAAAACTGTACAGGTAAGGCAGAATCAGACGAGATGCTCAGATGTTTGTTGAGCCGTGTAAGTGCGTCTGACGGATCAGTAGACGGCGAAGGGTGAGATGAGGGCATCATGGCTGGTCTGCACTCTGGCGGAGGAGCTGTAGGCGTAAGGGGAGTGGAATCCGGGGGCGCCGAAAGACACGCCGAACTGCGCGGATGCAATGGCGATCACCACCAGGAAAACGAGAGCCACCTGTAATACAAGAATGGTTAGATGACACTGATACAACGGCAGAAATTGGACTAGTAAACCCATAACAAATTCAGGCTGAGTGGGTTAATTATCCCTAAACAAGCTATCATAGCAATATCGTAGAATAATGCTTTCATTTCATCTGACATTTTTTTCACACTAGAGTTCAGAGTTCAATTTCACCCTCTTCTAAAGTGGAGTTTTTAATTAATTAATTAATTAATTAATTAATTTATTTATTTATTTATTTATTCTGGTAGAGTTAAGGCCACGAGGCCTTCTCTTCCACACTACCAGAAGTGAAATACTTAATGAAACAATACTACAAAATGGCTACAAAAGAATATTTTCTCTTACTTTAATACTATGAGTTATTCGTAAATGTTGTCCATAAGGTTAAAAAATATAAAAATGGTGCTGCCACAAATGTGTCTACGGATTTAACGATTTATGTGAGACGCAAAATAAAAAAACGGGGTTGGCTAGTTTTGAATTTAGAAGGTCTTAACTAAGTCTTTAATTAATTTTGGCCACAAGTAGTCAAAATGATAAACTTATGACATTCAATGTTATTCGAAAGAGTAACACTTAGAAATTTATGCACCTAATTCAATACAACGTCCATGAAGGTTATATAAATGGTGCAATTTTTCTGTATCTCATACATAAAGAATTACTGGTGTATTACTAAAACTAGCAAAGGGATCCTAGTAACAGCTTGAAGTAACAACATTCCTACCAAATTAATAAATTTGAAATATATAGGCCTAACCCTTACTTACTTACTTACAATTGACTTTTAAGGAACCTGCAGGTTCATTGTCGCACTTACATAAGCCCGCCATCGGTTCCTATCCTGAGCAAGATTAATTCAGTCTCTATCCATTTTAATATTATCCTCCCATCTACGTCTCGGCCTCTCCAAAGCTTTTTTTCCCTCCGGTCTCCCAACTAACACTCTATATGCATTTCTGCATTTGCCCATACGTGCTACATGCCCTGCCCATCTCAAACGTCTGGATTTAATGTTCCTAATTATGTCTTGTGAACAATACAATGCGTTGTGTAACTTTCTCTATTCTCCTGTAATTTCATCCCTCTTAGCCCGAAATATTTTCCTATGCACCTTATTCTCGAACACTCTAACCTCTGTTCCCCTCTCAAAGTGAGAGTCCAAGTTTCACAATCATACAGAACAACTGGTATTATAACTGTTTTATAAATTCTAACTTTCAGATTTTTTGACAGCAGACTAAATGACAAAAGCTTTTCAACCGAATAATAACACGCATTTCCCATATTTATTCTGCGTTTAATTTCCTCCCGAGTGTCATTTATATTTGTTACTGAAATATATAACCCTACCAAAGTAATTACTATTACTACCATGGACATGAGAAAGTTAGAATTTTTTCCCACAAGTATCTTCTACGTTTGTCTCTGCACCGATCTGTTGTATATCCTGTAGTACTTGGATTCTTCAGCGTGTTCTTGGTTTACTCTAAGATGTTGTGTCAATTGGAAGTCCAAGCAGTGCTTCATATGAGGCGTTCAGAGCTAAAGTGGATGAAGTCCATGAGACGTAGTCTTGAGATAATAGGACTTAAGTTAACTTTCGCTAGTGGATTATCTAATTTCACTAGCAATATTGCTCCAGTCTCAAATTCTAGATTTATTAAATATAAACAATTGTGATGTTAATTGATGCAACGCTTTGGTAACTTGATCCACTATGACTCGGAACATCGTGAACAAATAATCTGAGCCAAAAGTGACTGGTGTCACCTACCGGCGAATGCTTGGAATTATGACTTGATCCATTACTGCTCGGAAAAGATACAACTTCAGATAATCAGAAAATAAATAAACTCAATTTATGAAAATTTGTGACTTGATCCACTTTAACTCTGAACTCATATGTCTATGGCTAAGAAGTGATACTTCATATATACAAAAGTGGTCATCTAGTTGAACTATACTATTATTTAGATTAAATACATTATTATTATTATTATTATTATTATTATTATTATTATTATTATTATGTTTACAAAATTGGACAGTTAACATATTATTTTTCCCTGAAGTAGGAGATCTTGAAAATCATGATTGTACATAAAAGTTTGTCCATTTTGAGAAAAATTATTTTTAAGTAATTTTTATATTCACCTGCAAATTTTCATATGCATATTTGATAAACATTTGTGTTACTACTGTAGCAATATTTTCTTATGAAATTGTAAATAAATAAATAAATAAATAGGGAAGGATTTATTTTGCTCCTGGCGCTATCGATTGCTCCGTGTGATTTCTTTGTAATACAACAACTGAGCACAGGTGTGTAAAGTTGAGAAGCTACTGCACTGTGCTGGTAGCGATCGGCTAATGTTTTAACTAAACATGAGACGTAAAACCTACTCACCAGCTTGTACATGATGAGTGTTGGGATGGTTGCCTGCTGCTAGGAGAGACTGATGTTTGCCTGATATCTGATCTCGCTTTTATAGTACGAATTAGACAAAGGTCGACGGGAAACACTGTCAATGCCGACCACGCCCGGGCCTACAACTGGCTGCCACTGACCTCAACCTTGTGCCTGTTCGCACTGAAAACCACAGCTTCATTCATGCCCCGTTTTGTTTTCTTGCTGCAGTTTGTCTTTGTTTCTTCGCGCACCACTTTTTTCTTGGGAAGGTCGTGGACAAATTATTCCATCTTCCTGCTTCCATAAGACGGGTACGCCTTTAGACGAAAAGTCAAATCATCTGGTTTTTACACCGAAATACGTAGGTTCAATTCCCGGTTAGACCTAAACCTGTCGTCCTCGGCGGTCCAGTTAAAATTGGTGAATAAGGTTGCAAAGGTGTTCCCTTTAGACGCCAAGAAGATGCATGGATGGCATGGAGACCATTTCATGCTCTCATGATTCGGCACTACATTGAGCTGGTATGGTAGCTCCAAGCGTCAACTACCTTTTTCATGTAGTTTTTAATAACCAATTTAAATATACAGAATAAAGAATATAATTACAAACAAACAAGGGAAATAGAAATAAAATAATACAAACAATATAAAAAAGGAGATACAGTAGTATTAACAAAATTTGAGACCGAATGAGCAGCGCTCGTGTTCGGTCGCAGTTCAGATATAATATTAATAGGCCTATAAGAGAATATAAAATAAAATAAAATAGGAAATAGAATTTAAAATTACAGTTACAGAAATTATATAATACAATATTAATATAAGAGAAATATAGAAAAAAATAATAATAAAAATAAGTAAGTAAAATCTAATAGGAATTAAAGTTTAAATTACAGCGGCAATGGAATTATATAATATAATATTAACACTAGAGAAGAATAATATCGCATGTGAAAAGTAGGACTATATATTTCAAAATTATAGAATACAAATATAATATAGGTTGATTAATTCATATACATAGGCTATAAATTTATTTAATCAAATTGAAGATATTAACACGTTTCTAATGTAGAACTTTGTTTCTCTTTGCTAGTTATGGGGTTGAATTGGAAATTGATGTCATATAAAATGTAACCCCTAGTTTTCTTTATATTCTTCTTGGTGATAAAATACTGGTTAAAAATTATATTTGGGGATCAGTCGCTTCTACGGTCGATTTGCTACAAAGTTCAACAAAGAGAGGGTTGGGAAAAAGGGTGGGTTTATAAACTGCAGAGAGGGCTGCATCATATAGGAATGGGATAGAGATGATAATAACAGGAGGAATATATGGCATAATGTGAAGACGCGATTAATTGATGTCGAGAGGCAAGAGATTGAGCTCAAATGTTCGGAAAAGTCTTCACTACATTTATAATCAGATCTCATGCTTAACTGGGGGAGGTGTGACTACATAAATTCTTGTAACAAAGACAGCAGAGCAGGTTTAGCGTGGCTAAGATTGGGGGTATGGAAGGGTAATAAAATTGCCACGAAGGAGAGCGCCTTTGTCCCCTTTGCAGAGAAAAGGACTCCTATAGACATATATTTTATTACAGTATGGCGAATTGGAACAAGTACGGAGAAAATATCTACCATCCTCCATGCTAAGTCAGAATAGGAGTTCGCTTGCATGTCTTGACTTCATGGGGAATAGAGATGGGAACAAAAGACTGGATTGTTTCTCTTGAAGGTGAGAAAGATTAAAAGTACAGCTGTGGAAGTTTGTGATACGAACTGACGAAGAGATAATGGTATCTACCCAATTATACACTTTTTATGTCTGTTTTAGGTTAGGATATATTATACAATGTGTTTTGTTGTGACATTTACATTTTAATATGTATGTTCTTTTAGAGACTTGTTGGATATAATCATAAGTGAGGGGAGTGAAACCTACAAAGTAGGACTTGTTTTACAAAGCACGTACGGTCAGAAGACCCGTGCACTAGATTTTAGAGAAAATCACGATAATATAACATCAGTATGTATAATATTACTCAATAAATCCATCTATCTATCTTATATTCTTCTTGTTCTCTTTGTACTCCCTTTGTTCTCCATGTATTTCTCTTCTTCTCCTAAAACTATGTCTTTATCCTCACTATCTACGGGGGGAACTTAGTAATTGACTGTAACATAAAAATGTAACCATCCGTTCTCCTTGTATTCCTTTCGTTCTTGTATTCCCCTTCTTCTTTTTATATTTCCCCTAACCACGTCTTTCTTCTCACTGTGTTAGAGGGTAACTTGGGAATTGACTGTTACAAAAAAGCAAACCTTTTGTTATCTTGGTATTCCCCTTGTTCTCCTTGTATTCCCATTGTTCTACTTATGTTCCTCTTTTCTCTCTGTATTCCCCTCCTTATTTTTGTATTTATTATGTTTTACTTGCATTCCTATTGTTCTCCTTGTATGCCCCTTATTCTCCTTGTAGTTGTATTCTTCTTGTTCGCTTTGCAGTCCCATTGTTGTGCTTGTATTTCTCTTGTTTTCCTTGTATTCCTATTGTTTTCTTTACACTCCCCTTGTTCTCCTTATATTCCCTTGTACTCATTGTCTTCCGCTTGTTCTACTTATATTCGCCTTGTTCTGCTTGTATTGCTCTTCTTCTTGTTGTATTCTCTTTGTTCTCTTTTCATTCCCATTGTTCTGATTGTATTCCCCTGGTTATCCTTGTTTTGTCTTTGTTTTCCTTGTATTCCCGTAGTTACCATTGTATTCACTTTGTACTCCCCCTGTTATCGTTACAGGCAATCATAGGGTTGTCCTCAAATCACTATTCTTTTTTTTATACTTCGTTTTTACCTGTTATCCTGACCGACCTACAATCAATTCAAATTAAATCATGAACTCATTGAATATAGTATGGAGTTCTGTGTCGTACGTTTGCGAGACTTATCAACATTTTAATAATTTCTTAGCAACTTACTGCGTGGCCTTTGAAAGTATATTATGTGCCCTTATAGTATTTCCATTTTTGTCTGTTCCACAACCTCTCGAGACGACCTGTAGAAGTGTCTGCATAATCAAATTGGAGATTGGCTCACAAGGACATCTGAGCACAAAGAAAAGGAACTGGATGGGGAGGACATTTTGTCTGGGTGACTAGGGGTGCTTTTATGTGCAGTAAATTACGACCCTAGACCTATAGCCTATTTTTATAAATAGAAGCAGGTAATCTCTAGCACACTTTGTATACCACGCCAAATAGAAAATCCTGTTCTCTATTGAAGAGAATGAAGAACACTTTTA